>NW_027492940.1:107500-117500 GCF_021521415.1 Bidens hawaiensis | reverse complement strand
AACTTCGCCTGAACATATCAGGCGAAGTTGTCGTGTATTTATACGGCTTGTTTAGAGAGTTGAATGTAATAGTATACAGACGTGTGTGAGTCGAGAGACGTGAGAACCAGAGAGTATTGAGTCTGTATCGTGTGTTTGTTTGATTCGTGTTCTACGCTCGTAACAACCTACGCAGGGATTCCGCACCTGTGTAGATTGAGATATCCCGTGCAGATCCATCCCGGGAACCTACAATTGGTATCAAAGCTATTGCTCGATTGTGTGGTTCGGGATATTCACGCGGTGTAGAAATCGTCCCGTTTTGTCTATTCGCGGGACGTGTTTTCTGTGTTTTTGTGTCATTCTTACCTCCTACCATCGTATTCAACCCTTTACACCGTCAAAAACCTCAAAAAACCCAGAAATCAGATCTGCAGAAACTTCGTGTTCATCAGGCGAAGTTGCCGTCACTGTTCGTAGGGTTTCGGCGAAGATATAAGGTTAAGCGAAGTTATCCACAACTTCGCCTACCTTCTCAAGTTCTCCTAACTCAAGCGAAGTTCTCTACAACTCCGCCTACCTCCTAAGTTCGCTTACCTCAAGCGAAGTTAAGAATCAGCGAAGTTCTTCGGCGAAGTTAAGACTTAAGCGAAGTTATCCGTAACTTCGCCTACAGTACTTTTCAGAAGAATTTTTTTTTTTCGGGTTTCTTAGTTTTTGAGAAAGATGTCGTCAATTAACATCTCAGAGTTAGTTAAGATGGAAGTAGAAGCAGGGTCAGCTACTAAGGCCCCAAAGTTGCTTAAAGGAACCGACTTCGTTGCTTGGAAGGATCGGTTCGAACAATATGTCAAGTACCAGGATGCGAAAATGTGGGTATGCATCCAGGATGGTTATATTCCACCAACTATGGAGTACGAAGGTCGTGATCAGATCAAAAAGTACAGCAAAATGGAAGAAGAAGAGAAAAAGATGTATGAGGCCGAGAGCAAGGCTCATGCTGCTATCACTATGGCTCTTCCACAAGAGATCCTTCATACTTTTAGAAAGTACAAGACAGCAAGAGAGCTTTGGGAAGCTCTTGAGAACCGGTTTGAAGGAAATGTGGGAATCCATGCTTCGAAGATCAAATTGCTCAAAACTCAATTCTCGGTCTTCAAGTATCTGAAAAACGAATCACTTGATGATATCATCACCAGATATTATCATCTGATGACTGAACTCAGCAACTATTCAATTGCATACAAAGAAGATGAGATTGTTGAGAAGCTTCTTGATGCTCTCCCACCAAAATGGGAGATGTATACTGTGTTGATGAGAGAAGATAAAGACTTTGCTGACTATGACCTTGAGACAGCAGTTAACAAGCTCCGAACCTTTGAGCTTAACATGGTTAGAAAGGAGACACCTACGGATCAGGTTCAAGATCCAGGTATGTATGGTGCTAAAGTCAACTCTAGTTCAGGTTCGAAGACTGAATCAGCTTCCTACTACTCGAAGGGAGAGTCGGGCGCCAACTCATCACATGAGGGGCATGTGTCAGTCAACACGAATGGTGATGTTTGCTTTGTAGCAGGTGGATCTAGTGCATCTAAACCGCAAGCAAGCAAGAGTAGTTGCTCTCCAAGTATTCCTAGCAACAACTACTCTAAGATGCCTATGAGTGTCAAATCTGCTGAAGAGCAGTTTGCTCTCTATGCTTCTTTTATTGCTTCCTATGAGAACTACATTCAGGGGAAGATTGTTGATCCAGCTATGTTGGATGAAGACTATGACCAGATTGATGCTGATGATCTGGAAGAAATGGATCTGCAATGGCAGATGGCTATGATCGTGAGAAGAGTGAAACGGTTTATGAAAAAGACCGGAAGAAAGTTTGTCGGTGGAAGGCCAGGGTTTGACAAGACGAAGGTAAGATGCTACAACTGTCAGCAAAACGGCCACTTTGCTAAGGAGTGCAGAAATGAGCGTGTAGAACGTGGTCAAGGCAAGTCTACACAGCATAATGGGGGTAGTAAAGATTATAGTGCCATGATTTCCAGAGAAGATGGTGAATATAACTGGAACCTGCATTCTGAAGAAATCTTTGAACAGGCAAATTTGGCGAATGTGGAAAATGAAGAAAGTGAGAAAGCTACTGGAGAAGAAAAAGCTTTCATGGCTGATGCTAAAGACCAGCTCTCCGAGGTATGTTCTAAACCTACTTGTTCTAAATGTGAAAACTTGTCTGAGAAATTAGCAACTATAACTGATCAGTATGTTAGTTTGGATGCTGAGTTTAAAACTCTAAAAGAAGATCATCATTTTACAAAAGCAAGAGAAAATAGCTATAAAGTTAAAATAAAAGCTTGTGAAAAAGATATTAAAAGTCTAAAAGCAAAACTTGCTGAAAAATTCAAGTGATTGATCTAAGCTATGAAGTTTTGGAAGAAAAAACCAAACTAATAGCTGAAAGAGAAAAACAGATTGCTGATCACCAGGTGAAAGTGGTGGAACTGAATAGAAAACTTGAGCAGTTCAGAAATTCCTCTGCTATTCTTGATCACCTTGTTAGTGATCAAGGTTCCTCAGTTAAGAGGGGAGGAATTGGTTATCATGAGGTTCCACCACCTTATAATCACAGTTACACTTTTAATCCTAGTAATCAGAAATCTGTTGACTTTGAGGTTGTTCAGACAGTTCCAATTCCAGTTACTACTAAAGAACCAGAAGTTAATAAGCCTGTTGCAAGTGTTAAAATTTCTGCTCCGAGTCCTGTCTCATCTAACTCGGACAAGTCTTCTGAGTCGAGTGAGACAAATCAAGAGGAAGTATTACCAAAAAGTGGAGAGAAAAAGAAAACATCTGAAAAGAAGTCTCCACTAAACCCGTATGTCCCACCATATGTGAGACAAACGGGAAGTAATACAGCCTCAATATCTAAGACAACTTTTGATAAGAAAATTGAAAACAGGTGTTGTTTTAGATGTAATCAACAAGGACATCTTGTTGCTGATTGCCCTCTGAAGCAAAAATTCAGAGGTGTGAGGCCTTTAAAATCTGAGAAAAGAGCTAACAGTAATCAATTTAATGATAAAACTGAAAACCCATTGAATTTCAGAAAATGGACTAATCCAGGTTTTCAAAGAAATAGATCTCAGTTTTTCACTGGTAACACCCAAACCATAACTAATAATTCATTTAATTCGAGACGGTATGGATGGCCTCATAGACAATCCACAAGAAGGTATCCTGTTAGGACTCACAGAAATGATTATGAGACTAACTTTGGAAAGCCAAAGTTCGGGATGTATAGATCCAAGACCAATTGGTCTTGGGTCCCTAGATACTAATCTTTTGCTTTAATCGTGCAGGAACAGTTGAACAGGGCTGCCAATAATCTTTGGGTTGTGGATAGCGGCTGTTCCCGGCACATGACGGTTGTTACACGATTTGAAACATGTTCAAGGAGGGAGAGTGAGCTTTGCTGGAGAAAGTGAAGGCAAGATTACAGGAATGGGAACGGTGTCTAATGGAAAGATGACTCTAGAGAAAGTAAACTTTGTCGAAGAATTGAAGCACAATCTGCTGAGTGTGTCGCAGATCTGTGATAAGGAGTACACCGTACATTTTACAAAGAATGAGGCGATTGTGTTGCATCCTGGTTTTCAGATACCAGAGGAGTGGATTGTGATGAAGGCTCCACGTGAGAGGAATACGTATATTATGGATATGAGGTCGACTGAAATGGCCACGGAAGAATCATTCCTTATGACAAAAGCGAGCGAATCGGAGTCCGAATTGTGGCATAGGAGAATGGGGCACATTCATCTTCGGAAGATGAACCACATTGTCAAGAATAGACTTGTGCTGGGCGTTCCCTTGAAAAGTTTCAACTTTGAAGACAAATGTCTAGCGTGCAAGAAGGGAAAGCAGCACAAGAAATCCCATCATACCAAGAAGGTCAATTCTATTGTCAGTACTCTAGAATTGCTTCACATGGATCTCTTCGGTCCCATGAATGCAAAAAGTCTAGGAGGTACTTCTTATTGCTTGGTGATCACTGATGATTACTCACGATATTCGTGGGTATATTTCCTGAAATCAAAAGATGAAACGGCTCAGATGGTGAAGAATTTGATTACCAAAGTTGAGAACGTTATGGATAAAAGGGTTAAGTTCATCAGGAGTGACAATGGAACGGAGTTCAAGAATTTTGAAATGGAGATCTTCTGCCTTCAGAAAGGGATTGAGCACCAGTACAGCGCTCCGTATACTCCGCAATAGAATGGAGTGGCTGAGAGGAAGAATAGAACGTTAATTGAAGGAGCCAGAACTATGCTGGCTGATTCGAAGCTTCCTGTGGTGTTCTGGGCTGAAGCTGTTGCTACAGCCTGTTATATCCTGAATAGAGTCTTGACTGTTAAAAGAATTAATAAAACGTGTTATGAGCTTATGCATGGGAGGAAGCCCAACTTGAGTGGTCTTGAACCATTCGGGTCCCCTTGTTCGATTTTAAAGACAAATTCTAAATTTGGTGAAGTAGCCGATGAAGGAATCTTAGTCGGTTATGTTGTTGGGACTCCCAACAGACGTGTCTTTAATACATCGACCGGCAAGGTTGAGGTGGTGTGTAACACCGATATCACTAGTTACAAACCGCCAAAACCAAGCAACGGACCTGCTGAGTTTTTCGACTATGATAGACTTTTTAAGTCTTTTAACATACCTTATTTGGATAGTGCAGAAGTAGAAGAAAGAGTTGCTACGAAGATGATCCTTGATGAGGAAGAAAATCTAGTACAAAGACAGCTGTTTGATAAATGTCAACCTTCCTCATCAAATGCTATCGATACCCCTGCTGCCTCTCCTGAAGAAGAATTTTTCAATCCGTTTTACTCTCAGCAAGGAACAACCATTGACGAGCTCTCTTCTAACTTGGAAGACAATTTGCATGTCGGTTCGGTTCCGACCACGAGAATTCATAAAGATCACCCTTTGGAGAATGTGATTGGTGATGTGTCCTCAGGTGTACAAACAAGACGTAGCTTGAATGAGCACACCTGTGTTTACACAAGCATTAAGGAGAGGCATAATCAACGAATGCTTGTACACCTGCTTTATCAGCCAGATTGAACCAAAGAATTATCAAATGGCTCTAAAGGACAGCTCGTGGGTCGAAGCCATGCAAGAAGAGCTGGCTCAATTCAAGAAAATGGAAGTTTGGACTTTGGTTGAAAAACCAAAGAATGTGCATGCGATAGGCACAAAATGGTTTTTTAAGTGCAAGAGAGATGAGAAAAGGATTATTATAAGAAACAAGGCGAGGCTAGTCGTTAAAGGTTTTAATCAACAAGAGGGGATTGATTATAATGAAGTGTTCGCTCCTGTGGCAAGATTGGAAGCCATTAGATTGTTTTTGGCATTTGCTGCTTATAAGAAGATGAAGGTATTTCAGTTAGACGTGAAAAGTGCGTTCCTAAATGGGAAAGTTGATGAGGTTGTGTACGTTGAGCAACCTCCGGGTTTTCCTGACCCAGACTTTCCAGACCACGTGTACAAGTTAAGCAAGGCGTTGTATGGACTACATCAGGCACCTCGTGCCTGGTACTCAACTTTATCAGATTACTTGCTTGAAAATGGGTTTGAAAGAGGGAAGATAGATAGCACGTTGTTCTTCAAGAGAGAAGGAAGCGACTTCCTGCTGGTGCAAGTCTACGTGGATGACATTATCTTTGCTGCATCAAAAGTCTCCATGTGTCAGGAGTTTGAGGCCGTCATGAAGAAAAGGTTTGAAATGAGTGCTATGGGTGAACTAACTTTCTTTTTAGGATTGCAGGTTGATCAGAAGAAAGACGGGATGTTCATTCATCAGACGAAGTATGTCCATGATGTTCTCAAACGCTTCAAGATGGAGGACAGCACTCCATATGAAACTCCAGTCTGCGTCAATCACAAATTGGGTGCTGATTCAGATAACGATGCAGACGTGGACCCAACCCAATATCGGGCTATTATAGGTTCTTTAATGTACTTAACTGCTTCTAGGCCTGATATAATGTTTGCTGTTTGTCTTTGTGCACGCTTTCAGGCAAACCCAAAAGAATCTCATTTGAAGGGTGCGAAGAGGATACTGCGGTATCTCAAGGGCAAGCCGAAGCTGGGGTTGTGGTACCCGAGAGGAGGAGACTTGGAGCTAGTCGCTTACACAGATTCTGATTATGGAGGGTGCAATCAGAGTCGGAAGTCTACAACAGGTGGATGTCAGTTTCTTGGTGGCAGATTGGTGTCGTGGCAATGCAAGAAGCAGACTTCAGTCGCAATTTCAACCTGTGAAGCAGAATACATGGCAGCATCCAACTGCTGCTCCCAGGTTCTTTGGATTCAACAACAGTTGCGCGACTATGGTCTGAATGTCTCACTTACTCCTATTTGCATTGATAACACAGCTGCTATCTCAGTAACTAACAATCCCGTGAAGCACAGTAAAACTAAACATATTGACATACGTCATCATTTTATACGGGATTGTGCTGAGAAGAAACTGATTGTGCTTGAAAAGGTGGATACGCTTGATAATTTCGCTGATTTATATACTAAAGCGTTTGACAAATCAAGATTTCAAAACCTTGTTGAGTTGAATGGGATGATCAATCCCGAGTAACCATGCTTTTTGTGAATATATATATATATATATATATATATATATATATATATATAAAATGTCACTATCGCTTAAAATTATGTCGGTTACCTCAGTTTGAAGGACATATCCTCGGATATGTTTGGTCCTCATTTTCTACTTGTAGAGTTTGAGGGTTGCCATTAACCAGATGACTGAATGTGACCGGGGCGGTTTATGATGTGTTTTTATTCTTTCGCTGAAAATTAGTCGTTCATACTTAGTTAGAAGGACACATACTTGTATGTGGTCGGTCCAGCGGATCCATTGGATCCTCAGGATAACCGTTTACCTGAAGACTTTGAACTGATCGGGGCGATTGAAGTTAAAATTTTTTTTTGGGAAATGAAATTATTTTTCAAGTCTACTACTTCGTAAGAAGTTCTGTTACTATGTTTTAACAGAAAATTGATCCAACCTTGGAAAATGATAGATTTACTGATTTTGTGTGCTTAACTAGTGAAGTTATTAGGCTTAAAAGGCTTTAGAACAGTCATTGTATGTCATGGTAGCTTTTTATGGTGCGTAAAAGTAGATGTGATACAAACTAAATCTACTCGATTTTACGTGGAAACTCCTTAAGAGTTTTGCATGTCTTCATATATATCTTTCCGAATGATAGGCAGAAAAGCGATTACCCAGTCATACACGAGCCCGTAAGTGTTCTGATTCCCGTAAAGATAGTGTGTGAAGAAACTGCAGTGATCCAGATTCGGGACTTGCAGTTGTTTACTACTCTGAAGTCTATGTACATGTTTATCGTAAAAAAAAAAAAAAAAAAAAAAACTTTTGAGTTATTGAAACATTCTAGAGCTGACAATGTCAAGACTTCTCAATCATGGAGTAAGAAAGAGAACGTGAAGAAGATGAAGAGTACTTACAAACTTAATCAGACACTATGGGTCGAAGTCAATTCGGGGTGACTTGGGGAAAGCCAAATACGTTTTGAGAATAGATAGGAGGCATCATAATCTCTGAGTTGTTGCCCACTTAATTTTTGAGCTTAATTGAACTTAACTCGTATCACAGAAACGATGAAAACCATCTTAAGTTATTTACCTGCCTACAACCTGTTTCTTTATGTCATAATACAGCTAAACACGGATCTATGTGACAGTCACGTAATTAGTATGATTTCTGTTCGGATCTTTTCTAAAACGTAGTAGTCCCTGTCGAGACTGAAATTTGATCCCTTGTACTTTAATTTTTAAAAAGTTTTTCGTACTTAGGTAGTTTATGATTTTATAACTGGTTACTTGGACTTGATCGTGTCATTTAATTCTTAAAGGGAAGTTTTTAAAACTTAATTGCAAATTGTTCAAATTATAGGGGTTGATTTTGTAAAATTTGATATATCGGCGAACTTGTGAATAACTTCGCCCTAGGCGAAGTTATCCACAACTTCGCCTGTATAACTCCGCTCCTATATAAAGGAATTTTTAAGGTCAAACATTTCATTATTTCAAAATATCAGTAAACTTACTATCTGTCAACCAAAGCGAAGTTATCGATCTGTTCTTATCGATCTTCTGTTGTTATTTTTTTACCTCGATTCTAATCAGATTAAAGGTGTGTAGGGTTCTATATTCGTATAATCAATGTTTTTGAGGTTGATCATCGGTCGTTTCGACTCGATTATCGACCTCGTCTTTCGAAACCTTAAACACCCGATTTCAAACTTGTATTTACGTGATAGTAAACCACTTGAACGTATAAAACTTCATAAAATCATGTATTTCGGAGTCCTTGATCTCCGAAATCATCATCTACACGTCGTTCTAAATTCCTAACTGTTGCCGATTCAAATTCGGCAAAGTTACAGTTTAGGCGAAGTTATCCGTAACTTCGCCTGAGGTTTAACTTCGCCTGATAATTACTTTTTAAACAGTTTAGGAGGCGATGTTGTGGTTAGGCGAAGTTCTCATTAACTTCGCCTGGATCATTTTACTTAACTATTTTCAGACGAAGTTCAAGTTGAAGCGAAGTTGTTTTCCAACTTCGCCCCACCTTTAACTTCGCCTATACAGAATTGATCACAACTTCGCTCATGGTAACAGGCGAACTTGTGATTCTCTTTGACGGTCATCTAACTTGATCTGTTTGTTGTAGATATGGCTGCAGTTGCTGGAGCAGGTGGTGCAGGCGGTGATGACGGAGGTGATCAACAAAGACAGTTCTTCCCGGGTCACAACATGTATATCACCTTAGACCCGGAAGCGAGCGGAGTTGATGATTTCCGTGAAATCATCACCTTCCTTTTACGCTCGAGGATATTCCATGCCATTACGACAACTCTGCCGATTTCCTTGCCCAACATTGAGGATTTCTGGCAGACGGTGGAATATGACCGCCTCGTCGACCCCCCGGTGATGCGTGCAACGGTAAATGGTCAGGATGTTCAGTTCTCGTCTGAACAAATCCGGGTGGCTTTGCAATTCGGAGAGGAGACGAGGGACGACCCGACAGAGTTTGTTGCTCTGTTCCGTGATGGAGCATTTCTACGAATGGGATATTCTGGTCCCTTGGGGGATACACAAAGAGGGAAAGGTTTCTTGCTCGATCAGTGGCGCTTCCTCATGCACGTAATGATTGTCTGCATGTCAGGGAGGAAGGCGGGCACTGACGGGATGGGCGCGACCTTGCAGTCGGCGATGACTGCTCTGACTTATAACAAGCGTTACAGCTTGAGTCAGATGGTCTTCTATGAGATTGATCGACAGAGAAGGGCGATGGGGCGTGAGAGATTCATCATGTATCCAAGATTTCTCCAAATGATCTTGAATCATGTTGCTCCCACGTTGCCTCAACGTCGCCCTATCAGATACGTGGAGAGTGTGAACAAGCGTATCTTTGCTCAATGTAGAACTTCGAGTGCTAGAAGCAAGCCTGAACTGCGTCCTAGGCATACTCCACTGTTTGGGTATTTAATCAACCCGGAGTATGTGCCTGCTCGTGGGGATGAGTTTAGGGACCCGGCACCACAACAGGCAGGAGCACCTCAAGCTATACCTGCTGCTCCTGTTGTGTCACCGGAGGAGGAAGTGGACCTTGATGCAGAATTTGGTGGTCAAGGCTTCTTTGATATGGATCGGGTGGATCCAGGGGAGAACGTTCAGGTCCCTGTTGAACGTGCCTCGACTGTGCATGTTACTAGGGCAGCTACAACGGTGGCTGACTCAGATTTTGATGATGTAATGGATGAGGCAAGACGTATGATGGTGACTCAAGAGAGAATGTATGGGAAGAGAAAGAGGACAGATGACGACAGTGAGTCAGAAGAAGAAGAAGACATTCATAAGTTGATCAGACGTTCAAGAAGGGACAGGACAGGTGCAGGTAGGGGAGCTGGTGAGAGCTCTA